>NW_019101298.1:324118-354392 GCF_001856785.1 Myzus persicae
GTACAATATAAACGCTTACCTATCGTATATATCAGGATATAGGTACACTGCGCGTACCACGGTCGGGGTTTTTAACGATATCGTCGTAGGTTTTTATCGACCCGCAGTGATAAAATTGTCGACAATTCACGCCCGGTGACATCTGCCGCCGTGCGATATCGGTGGCCGTATAATATTTTAAGCGCGACATTAAACGCAGGTGCACCGCCCACGCGGGGAGGGTGGTTTGCGGAGTACGCGAGTTTCGGTATAAAGTTCAGCCGACGAGCGCGCGTGGTTTTCTTATTTTCCAATTTATTTTTCCGCGACGGCAATAATTTAAAGGCACCTCAGCCGTATATAAGTTCGCGCTCGGTGCCCCGCCGCTGTAGCAAACACACTGTGCGGCCGACTGCCGTTTTCGGATGTGCTTTAAACGAGGCGACGACGGCGACATCGAGAAAATCGCCCAACGATATATCATTATTATTATTATTATTATTATTGTTAATATTATAATTTATGACGATCGTCTGTGCGTCGGTCTGTCACGAGCCCCCCCTCCCTTCCCTGTCGGCGGGCAGCTGTGATATGTGGGCTTTCGACGCAGGCGTGTGCAAAACCGATGATCATTTGTCGACCGTGATCATTTGCTCCATTTCAATATGATATTATTATTATATTTTATAAGCGTGTACGAGGATCCGGGGCCCCGAACCCGTTGCGAATGATTTTCGTTACTGTACGACTTTTTGTAATTAAACTATTTAATATTGTTATCGTCTACATATTTTGTATTATGCAGTAAAACTATATCCATCGCCCTGCTGAAAAATAAAATATAACACCGTTCGGTATTTCCAGATCTACATAAGTAAATACTTAAAAAAAAAAAAAGGTTTTTTCAAACGCGCATTTCTCAAGTCCCACACGCGTATTTATAATATTATTGAAGTACACGTTATGATCTCTAAAAACGAATCGCGCAATAGTGTTCGATCGCGATCGAAGTGAGTTAACCAGGGCGATTAATGTGGGTAGATTGTCGAGTTTTTATTCCTCGCCCTTTTCGAGTCATCGTTAATCGGCCACCGAGGGCGTCATGTATTAAAATATGTATCATTTACGTTTTCCGAACGTTTCGGTGGCCGTCGAATCGCGTATTTCGATAATAATATATAATATTGTACACGTTCGAAACAACACCAAACTCACAATTAAAAACGTTTCGCACTCCAATGGCAACCGCATGTAAGCCTGAGTTTACATAAGCGTCTAATGCACTGCCAAGGATGTGTGTTCTTCTGACCCGAAATATTGTGTTTTTCGTGCACCGTAAAAAGGATTGGCGCCTGCTGTTCTCGACCCCTCTGATCTAATTAATTCACGGTCGTTTGGACGTTTTGTACGCAACGTGAATTTAAACAAAAAATAAACAAACATATACGTGTGTACATATTAAATTATTCAGAGCACTTAACGGAAAAAATATATATATATATAATAAAACCATTGGACGAAAAAAATTATCATTATTAATATCGTACAACCTCCTAAACCGATAAACGAGATAAAAAATTTGGTCACTTCGATCAGTATCTAAAATAATCAGGATTTTTTTTTTTTTGAGAAAACTTATTATTTATTTGCTTTGGTTAGGGTTGTATTTCTTATTTTTATTTTTTTGATTTTAAAGACGACTCGTTCTCATACCATAGTAGTGCTATATAGTGCTTAAGTCCTGTGCGGATACATCAGTTAGTCTATCGTCGTCGATAATATTCGCTGTGAGTTCACCGATAATACGTTTGAGAGCTTGGTCTTATCTAATTCGACAGTGACAAGGCATTAATCAGACTCTGAAACTGTGTGTTAATATTGCCCAGGAGACGTCGTGCTACGACGAGAATGTCTCAGTCTCAATTTTCGTGATCTCGTTTCTTCATAATAGTTCCAAGAATTTGTACGCTCATAGAACTTGCCGTTATAACCATTTTTTTTTTCTAGAAAGTCTTGTACAACGCACATGGTTAATCTGTCTGCTTTTACTTTTGGTCAACTTATCTTACTAGCAATATTAAGAACAAACACA
Organism: Myzus persicae; assembly: GCF_001856785.1. Classification (NCBI taxonomy): domain Eukaryota; kingdom Metazoa; phylum Arthropoda; class Insecta; order Hemiptera; family Aphididae; genus Myzus; species Myzus persicae. The sequence continues at coordinate 326,190 of NW_019101298.1, forward strand.
AACATTTCTTGCGACTCGTAATAGTTGTAGAATAGTTGTGGTTTGAATTTTCATCAATACGAATTATAATGTTATGCAATTATGTTGAGTTCGTTTTAATGTTTATAACGACAATGAAAAAACTTTGGACCATAGTACGATAATATTTTAGGTCTGTGACTTTTTTTTACTAGCGCGATGTTGGTTTTTTGTCCAAATTATGAATTGACTATAATGCAATGTGCACCGTACAGGCACGTGGATTTTAGTCACATGGATGGATGTTCTTGTGAAATCGTGTTAAAATCCAATTACTACCACAAGAGCTTCAACGGTTTGTCTGGGAATGGGTTCCATTCTACGCCTATATGTCCGCACACTTTGTAGCGATACCGGTGGCTATTAAGTTATAACATATTTTAATAATATTTGTGGATGAAAGCACCTGCACAATATTATAGTCCAGATCGATTCCTAAATTGTTCGTGTATGATTCAAAACCAACCAGAACAATTTATCTCAAGTCAAACAAATATATTTATGGATTCCTAGTATGGCAATGGATAGAATAACGTTATTACCAAATATTATTGCGTACTATTTAGTTCGAGTATGATTCGTTTCGTTAAAATTCACAGAGGCCGATCTGCCGTGTATAATAATAGCCAATAGGTATGTATTAATAGACACAAATTTAATCTAAAATCAATGAACAAAATAGTATCTACAATGGAATATATTCCTCAAAAATCCGATGTACATAATGATGATGATGATGGTATAATAATAATAGAAGTAAAATAAGCTACACAAAGCGAACGAAACGTTGGTGTTTATCGGAAAGAAAAGAGTTAAGACCGGAGTATAACAATACGGATTCGTCGGGCAGAGATTGTTAGTGGCTTCGTAGAACCTCATCGACCGCATGGTATACAATATAAAGAATACATTTATATCTATCATAACACACACACACACACACACACAAACCCTAATTATTCGGCACGGGGTAGTTTTTCGATTTTTAAAGATTTACAATAATTATCGTTTGCGGTTCCCGTTGCGCGTAATACTGGCGACGAGCTTTTTTAATCTTTTAAATATTGTAATCACGGGGTTACGAGTCTGAGAGCTTAAATAGTGAACGATACATTTTAAATTATTATAGTTTATCACCCGAAAACAGTGCGGTTGCTGTGTTTCTGGGTTTCAAATTAAATCTTTATCGCATTAGCAAGTTTTATGATGGCGAAAACACCGTCGTCCCACTCGCTGTAAGTTATTTCTTTGCTGCAAATGTATAAGTAGAAGAATGTATTTAATTCTAAACTATTCGCACAATTCGTTTATAGCGTTAGTGTTACAGGAAAAAAAATATAGTATAGATGTATTTTAGTGTTCAGGTATTTTGTATTATAATACTAATGTCTTCAAATCAAACGTAGTATGAACGAATATTGATTGTTCACAACAACAACGGCGTAGAAAACAAAACATCAACAAAATGCGACTGTAATTTGTATTCAATATACCAACGTCCCTACTATTTCTACTTTAACAACTACAATCAGCCTTTTAATAAATTGATATAAACGCGATTTTGTTCATTACAAGTCCCGACGTCGTTAACCTGCCATATACACACAAAACCCTTTTAAAAAATCTCAAAGACGGCTGATTATAAATTAACCCAGTTTGCGTTACGCCCCTGAATCCAGTTAAGAGTATCGTCGTATAATTAATATGCACTGACTTTTTTTTAAACAATATTAATGCCAACATATACCGCATAAATATCTCATGGTTAGTTGATTAGGTATCTGTTAATTAATTTATCCATTTATCCATTTAGAGGATTAAAAAAACTAATAACTTAAGTGAAATATGAAACGCGTAAATGATTTGTCGTTTATGTCAACTCATGCTTTCTGTTGTTCGTTCTTCCGTAACTCGTATTTGTTCACCTATGTTTTATCAACTAATAAAATAGTTTTATCACTAATTACAATGTTATTGATACGAGATAGATAATAATCTGAGTGAGACATATTGAAAGTTGATATAATATATTTTCACCCAAACCTTAAAACCACACATAAAATATAATATTATGATAAAATATTATTATTTATCTATTAAAAATACTTCATTGAACATAAAATTTAAACATAATATCTCATTTATTTCTCAACTCTTATTTACAGTCGAACATTAAAGTTTGTCGCACAAAGAAGTGGCGCCATGTCTTTTTACTGTTATTTTTTATTGTAATTTTTTGTTTCATGCGTATATAAGGAAAACAAAGTCGAATCCACCTCAAATATAACTCAAATAAATTCAAATCTCAAGTCGTCCTCGATTCACAACAATATTCTTACATAGTTATAAATTATACATGTGCGGTACATATATTTTTTCGCGTGTGCTAAATGTTAATCCGCGATGTACCACGAAACAAATATTTAACTGATCAGTGTGCTTGCTATAAAATAATAAATAAATAAATTACAAAAAATTACTCGTCAGTAGCGGACGCCGTCGATAAAACAAAGTTAAAGGGAACATTATTTCCTCCGGTAACATCGGCCATAAATTGAACGTAGAAATTAAATTGTATGATCATATAACCCTAGCCGCTGTCGTTCCGAATTAATTGCATGATTTTATAGTGCACAATTAAAATATAATGGCCCGAATCGCTTGTGACTGATTATATGAATAACATAAATCGTATTGACAATTATCATGTATACCTAGTTCATGTATATTGTAAGAACCCTGAAAGGCCCGGGGTTCGTGACAAACCAACAACTACACATTGACACGGGCCTACCCACACCTATATACCGAAATAACACAGCAATTAAAAAAATATCCACGAACAACTTCACAAAGTTGACGGAGCACTCCACTACAAAATCGGCAGAAAATCCGCCAATCTAATGCTTAAACCTAAGCTACCCCTGGATGTCCTGCTAGAACCCAAAGAAGACCCTTCATTCTCAGATTCTGACTTAGACTTATAAGCTAACCAAAAATAAATAGTTGTCATTTTGTAAGTCTTTGTCTACATAATATTGTAATCATATTAATCGTAAATCGTATATTGTACATGGCATTGTAAAAATACCTGGTGTATTGATACAATTAAATTAATAAATACAAAAAACATATTGTAAGACGTGTTTTGGTGTGGTACGGATTGTTATACCTATGTACTGTTAGTGTTTGTTATTTAATTATTTACATGTTTCTAGCCAATTTTATTAGAACGTTGTGCGATTAAATAGATGTAATGCTATAGTACTGTAATATTTTTAATTGCTTAAAAGACAAGTGCCTAATACTAGCAGACGCCCGTCCAAACCAAAAATAAAGTTTTAAGTATTTTTTTTTATTTTTGCTCTCAATAACGTACAATAAACATGTCATGCCGGGAATAACGAAAGTGTGAAGAGACCAACTATTCTCTTATTCGTCTGGATTTCTAATCTGAAAATATATTTCCCACCCATCGTGATCACTGTCCCTCTCTCTCTCTCTCTCTCTCTCTGTGTGTGTGTGAAATCTTCGGGCACGAGCTTTACTCTCGTCGGCGATGTACGACGACGGTCGTTATAATATTTCGTACATAGTCGAATGACTAATCGAAGCGCGGGGGGGGGGGGCGCGAAATCATATAATTTTCGGGACGCGGGCCAAAATATTATTGCAGTGCTCGGTGGCGATGATAGCGCCGCGGCGGTGGGGTGGCACTTTTGGTGGGAAATTCTGTGCCAGAGTTGCGAGAGACCTGTACGATAAACCCTGAAACGACTTCGGTACACGGTTAATGTGTATAGGTAATGTACACCTTTGCCGTGCACGGTGAGCGGTTCACCCACATAATGGTATGTGTGTTATCTGCCTGGTCGTCGGTGGCCAAATACTCGTGTAGGGCTCGTTGGCCGAACTCGAGCGGGTTAGGCGTAATTCACACCGAACTCGACGTGGCGTGCGAAAACAATAACGCCGTTCGTACAAACGCGATATAATAATAATTATATTGTTACGACAATGCGCACACAGTACTTCGGTCGCCTGTTTCTCTAGGACGTCCGTACGGTATATTACGTATGATAACGTCCGTTATTGTACCACCGCGCACAACAATAAGCAATAACATATTACGCGTGCACACTGTTAGGCCTACACAAATTTATGTGCTGCGGCGCAGTTCTCTCGGCGATAATAATATATCAGTAAACGCGACCATTATTTCCAATAATATTAACTTTGAATGCGCGCACTACCGTTCTACGCGGCTGCAATACGTATATTATGCGGATATTATTTTTTTTCCGTCTTTTTTTCTGCACAAGCCAAGTACACTCCGGCCCGTCACTATGCGTCCGTATACCTACTTCAAATCAATACGTTTATAAAATGTCATTTTATGGCTATAGTTGAGTAGAATGTTACGGTCCTAACGTTCTCGTAATACGGTAAACTAAAAAAATACCTAATTTAATTTAAAAGTGCATGAAATGAAAAAAAAAAAAACCACTAAAATGAAAACAAATAATATTAATTTGGTTGTTTGCGACGAGAAGGGAGATCGCAAATATAGGTAATTCACTATATCAAACAAACGAAATGACTGTCGTACTGCAGTCGTCTTTAGACTCGTCAAATAAAGTCGCTATAGTCAAGGCTTAATATTTTGTATTTTTAACAGAATTCTCACGATACTTCGTCGAGAGTTGTATTGTTATACATGATACTATTACATACAAATATAACACATTGCTTACGAGTCTGCAATGAAGTGCTTACTTCATTATATGTCTTTGCTGTCCTTGCTATCATATAAAGCACATAACTAGGTAATATTTATAGAGTAATTGATAAAAAATAAAGACACGAATGCTATTGGTATACAACTTTTTATTTTTATGTTATTATTATTTTATATTATATTTATAAATTTTTTATTTTCAGTCCGCGATTCGTTTTATTTTTTGTTTCCGTGGCAATATTTTCCGAAGCGGTTTCGTAACGCTTTATGTAACGTAACGTTTTTTCGATTCTATGTGCCAAAGCAAAAATATAACGAATCCCAGTTTCCTACACGACCCACACTTTGTTTGAATGTAGTAGGTAACGCCTTTCGTGTCCTCGACGGTTTTTTATTTTAATGTGCCAAAGTAAATACATAAAATTTCAAAAATAAAATAATGTTTTTATAGTGTAATTCGTACGATCGCCGAGCGTATATAGATGTACGACAAGTAACTTATTGCGCTTGCAGTCGTGCAAGAGCATGATTAATCAAACGTCGAAAATAATATATTTGTGTGTATCGAATATTACTAGTTGTGCCGATAGATATTTCGATTTGTGTCGTATACCTCTAAACGTCCGATTTCGTTTTGGAGTGAGCATACACAATATCTCGAATGAAATATCATACAGTTTTACTGTAGTTCTATCTCTGAACCATATAGCATCGCAATGCTATTTATGGCGTTTCAATTCAGATATTACAATAACAATAATTTAGTGCCTGTACACATAATAATATTATGTATCGCGATTCAAGATCAAACCGTTTGTCACATCTACCCGTTATACCTATGTGATAGATGGAAGGATACTGAAGTTTGATTTATGCTTGTCCACCCGGAACCTACGTATTTGGGAGCCCAAGTGTTAACTGTTCATAAAATAATTGTTGACAGACCTCGTCGAACGGATGACGGCCCGCTGCAGGCTCACCAAAATATTATGCACTTCACCATAATTACGAGTACACGTGCGGGTCGTGCGTTTTGAAAATGGATTATTAATATGCCGTCAATATAAATAATAATAAACGAAATACTTTCCACTGAACAATATCGTAGTCGATACTAAATGGGAGGAAATGATTAATTAATTGAGCCATTTTTAATTACTTGAACTAAAAAATAAATAGTTGATGATGCAGCTGTGAAATTATTACATCACTTTTTTTTTGTTCTGAATAATTTACGATTTTAAATATATTTACTTTATTATATATATATATATATATATATTCTTTTTTTTTTGTTGAATGGACAAATATAATCATTTTCTGATGGATGTCATTAACGTTTCGATCGTTATTATACATTTTTACAATTACATTATTGTCGTGACATCGGACATTTTACATAAAATATAAAAATGAATCTCATAATATACATATTTTACTTTTCAAATTTTATAAAACCTTGATTAACCTAAATGTTCAACTCGTATAATTTTAATAATTGATTTCGAAAATTCGAATAATTTCAATATTTTTAAAAAGTAATATTTTATTATTGTTTACATCATATTGAATGAATGAAGTTCCTACTTTTAGCAGCGCTTTTATACCTATAGCATAGCTGTAGTGGTTCAAAATATGGATATGCGTTTTCTTGGCGTGCTATTAATGTTTAAGTGAACGTTCAAATAAAGTTTCATACATTGATATTCCATATATGTATAATATATAAATATGAAACGTTTGTGATCACAACATTTAAGTTTAATTACTCTGAAACTTTATAGTGCAATATTAATCACCTGTCCTTGACTCTGGAAGAACCATGCATCTAAGCATCTTCAATTCATCATTTCCGTTATTTGTACACATAATATAGTTCACGGTGATCAATTGAGTGTTTACACTCGTTCATTCGAAAGTTGAAAAGTACTTTTCAAATATTTTGTTTTTACATTGGTAATATTGTGATGTTATTTCAAAACAAAACTTTGGAAATAAAACTATATATATTTTAATTTGTTAATATTAATATTATTTAAGTTTTTACTTTTTTGAGAGGCGAAATTTTCATTTACCCAAGCAAAGTATATTTTTTAAATATTTGGATACATATAAATTGAAATTCAAACGAGAAGTTAATTCATAAGTTATAACTTATAAGTTATGAGTATTTAAAGTTTAGATAAGCTATGTAGAGTAGTTTAGAGTAGGGTGTTTTCCGATTAATGTTGGTTCACTACGCCACCCATCTAAACTCAATGACTTATAATTAATTAACTAATCGGTTGAAATTCGATTTTTATATACCTATAAAGACTCCGACGAATTTCCTGATTTCCTTTTGTTATAAAACATATTGTGAAAACAATATTTTTTTTTTGTCTGTTGTGACCGATACTAATTTTATAATAAATAGTAATACTATACAAACTAAGAATAGTTTTTACAATCATAAATGTATGATCGGTTATTTTTTTAAGACTCACATTTATAGGTTGGTAAAAAAAATACTTAAATAAATTGATACTATCATTCGAATATTTTGTATGGATTGAATTTTGGTAATGTCAAACAAACACTTTTTTTTCACATTCAGATTTATAAATAATTCCGTTTACAAAACAACAAAATAATGGATAGTATCTTGCGTATCACGTCACGGTATAAGAAAGAGATCATAGGGAGTTTGTGGTTACCAAATAGGACCCTTATCGTCTGTTTGTTCTTCTTGTGACCTAAAGAGACCCCTTATAAAAATGTAAAATCTCAAGAGAAGTACACAGGCATCATTCACTGTACCGCTGTTTCTGCAATAATATCATATCAACCTGAAAATGTCAAATATTATGAACCCACGAAAGTGGTGTAGCTAAATTGCCTATCCAGGACGCCGTGTCACACCACAGCTGGAATGCTTTAAACATATTATATGCGTCTAATGAGGCACAGATGAAATGGTCACGCATTATGGTGGAAAAAAAGAAAGAAATGCACTGATAGTGTATACGTATTACTGTAAAAATAATAACTGTCGAGCAATCAGACTTAAAAGTATTTTTCTATTGTGACCTACGACGATTATCCGATTTCTGTCCTCTCGAGTATAGTGCATGCATCTACTATATATTACAGTACTCATTAGCAACCCGGTACCCGGTAACACATTCATCTAAACATATTGGGTATTGTAAATGTCTTTTGTCGCTACTGTATTATAGCATTCAGCCGAGTCTTCCGGTTTGGAGTTTCACAAAAACTACACCGACTTGGGCATCGCGACCACCTTGTCGAGAACGGATTCCACATAGGTTCTACCTCAACTAGATTTGTCCAGGTACTCGTTCTAGGGACGAGTTCTTGTGTGTTCGTTCGGCGTTTCCGTGTATCGATAGGACCGTCAACTGTAATCGACGTAGATCTGCGAACTCGAGGGACCGTTGTGACTCATTCGCAAGGTATATATATATATATATATAAAATAATGATAATAACAATAGTATTAATATTAATAATACACTCGTGTATATCAGACGTCGTAATGTATCATCATTAGAATATCATGGCGTGTATGAGGCGGGACGAGGAGAGCGTCTACAGTGGAGTCGGTGTGCGGAGTGCAGAAGCAGGGGGGTGGGTAAAAAATCTCTTTTCGAGCGCGCACCGCGGGTGACTGTCTCCCGTACGTTTTCGCGTCGCTCGTGCTCGGCGGCGTCCGCTGCCGCCGTTTTTCGCTTAACCGTCGAGCCGCCACCACCGCCGTCAGTTCGTCCCGACCCGTCGTCCCTGTCGCGCGCGCCGCCACCGACGACGAAGACGACTCTTCATCCACCAAACATCACAACGATTTCGCCGCCACCGCCATCGTCACAGTGACCGATGGCCAAACCAAGTGCGCTGAGCCCACGCCGGGCCCACTGCACTCTCAACTGTTACACTTGCAACAACATACTGCAACAGCGGTACAGACACAGTGAGTAAAAACCACCCCTAAATCCACCGCACGGTTCGCCGATCGTCTTATTGTAGTCTGTCCAAGACCGTCATTCTACCATCACCACCACCACCACCTCCACCACCACCACCGCCACCCTTTCCGTAATTTGGGTCCGGCGACCATCAAGGATTTTTTAGTTTTTTTTTTTAAAAAAATGTCATCCGCAGCGACGTATATATGGGATGCCATTCGTGTATTTTTGGCTACTTGCCCTAATATCGTTACTTTCCCGCGTCAAGGCGTCGCCTCGTGAATCACAACGATGTATATATATATATACCTATTATAATATATATTTTATATGATTCTCGGCCGGTGTCGATAATTTATATGTTATATTGTGTCGTTCGAGCTCGGAAATCCAACACGCACATGTCCCATTATATTATATTACATTGCCGTTTCCGACTCTATACAAATACGCATTATATATTATTATATAGGTTGACACGTTTTTTTATTACTTTAATATAATACACTTCTAGGTGTATACCTACGCACGCCGAACAGCTATTGTCGACCGGAAACTTGAAAATTTATCATCGCGATCGATACATTTTACAACTATTCATATCAGTCTAGAAGACGTCCGATTTTTTTCTCTACATTTTAAACGATTTCTTATTTATTGTTCTGAAAGTCGTAAAGATATTTTTTTTTCTAATCATCGATAGTTGTAAGCGTTATGTAATGTCTCTGCAGATTCGGATTCCTTGTTGCATAATCTATGATATAGATAACCCAAAGGATATGGTATTATACGACCCATCAAAAGTCAACAAATTAATTTAACACTCGAAGATAATAGTAAAATCAAAATATAACATGGCTCATAATATTAAAAGAGCCACTTAAGCGTATGTTGGATTGTTAGGTAATGTACACCTACTACGTATCGTTACTTCAATTAAAAAATAGTATAAAATGAATATTTAAGATTTATTGTAAATCAATACATAAAATAAATTCTCTACATTTATATTACTATAACATCACACAGATGTAGTTAATTAAAAATATATTATAATGTAATTAAAAACAGGAAAAACTTACCGTCCTCGTCGTTAGTTAAGCGTTACGAATATACTGTAATTAGTTTAATATAGTTGCCGCTGGAACAAAAAATTACGTTTACATTCTAGTTGAACGGACATGGAGTAAGTAATCTTGAAGTTTATTCTAGGCAGAACAAAAGGACTAACAATGCAATATCGCCCAAAACGATACTACCGTTAACAATTTTCAATTATTAATCGATACACAGCGGTCAGGCAAAGATTTGGTGTTTTTAATGATATAGCCAATGAGTACAATATTTTAACCTAGAGGACAATAGATCTGTAAGATATATTTCAGTATTAATAAATATGTTATGAATTTTTTGGCAGTCAACGTATTATTACGACAATGTGAAATAACATTTTAGCGTGTAGTGAAACGTAAAAGGAATTTCGGCTATAACTTTTCGATTAATGCTTTCCCCGTAGGTCATAGCCGACGACCCGAAATAATATTATAATAAAGTGGATGTATAGAAAACCATGTTGTGTCAAATTTATAACTTGAAGTATATTTAGTTCATATTATGTACAAAGAAAATCGTTAAAAAAATCACGAAAACTGCAAACAATAATTGCCTATTCGAAAAACCAATTCCGCGCAGAAACCTAACATGCTACTTAATTTACCTAATAGTGGATATATATATGAACTAACTCTCAAATTTTTATTAGGTAAGACTTACAAGTATTTTTTGCTATATTTTAGTGATTATTTCTTAAAATATATTAGAATATTAGATTAATAAAGTGTTTAAAAATATTAGCCAACTACCTGACGCTTTAATATTCAAATGGTAACCAAAGCTTAATTTAAAATTTCATACACAAGGATACAGAGTGGTTCACCAAACATTAAGTTTTTATTATACACGGACCAATTTTATAAACTATAAATGTTGATAGATTAATATAAGTTGTTAACATTTTCAACTCGCCCTTATAATCCTCATATCTTCCAAATCCATTACAATGGACTTATTATCTGTAAGATCCACATTAAGTTGAATAACTCTAAAAACTACTCGAACAAATTTTGATTTTGATACCTATGAAAAAATGTTCAGATAAATGATGCACTTAAGAATTTTCAGGAAAAAGGTGAGTTCTCATTGGAAAAACAGAAGTTTGTAGCTACATAGGACATTACTTAAATAGTCCAAAAGTCTCAATAATTTGTTAATTTTCTATTCTAACATTTATATTTTATACAACTAGGTACATTATTGAATTATAATTGAAAAAAAAAGTAGTGAGCTTGCTTGGTGAATCACGCTGTATATTTTTAATAATATGTACTTTAAGTTCTGTAACATTATAGGGACCTTTGTTTCAAATTAAATATCAAACTAAAAATAAGTTAGCAATCAAAAATCAAAAGTTCAGTGTATTTTAATAAAAACTTAATTAAAAAGTATAATACATATTTATTAGGATTCAAAACAAAAACTAATTAAACTTGATGTAATTTGAGTTAATCACTGGTTTATATTACTAAACAGATATATTGGGTATATCAAACGGTGTACGTTTGTATATTATTATAAATTGCACAAGATTTGATAATTCTTATTAGGTATGCAAGTTGTTCAATATTTTTGCAACCGACACGTATAACATAAATATAGTATATATTATATTATTATAATATCACGTGTTGATGTGTATAATATGTAACTACGTGTTATTATGTGAAATGTAAGTCGTAGATTGATTAAAAATCAAACGTATATGCAATATAATAACATTACTAACTTCGACAGATAGAGATATTATAATATACATTACATTTATCAATCTGAATGCAAATAATATATTTGTAATTGTATATTACAATAATAACAAAAGAGTGAGTACTGATATGAAGTGCTCAAGTGCCTATTTAACGGTACTATTACAATTATTAGATTTTTCATTGACATATTACAATATTCTCCATTAGCGGTTTGTTTATGAATTCGATGAATTGTTTGAATATCATCATATAGTACCATAAAATGGCGACTTTACTGTGAATGAACAATTGAATACGATTGTATCCGGTAAAAATAAATGATTAGAAGTTATAGTAACAACAAATGCAGCTTATAAAATGATATATGTTGTTTGAAAACAACGGTAAAATAGTTTATTTTTTTTATATCTTTTGGTAGACATTTTTATTGTTACCACCTACAACCATTTGCCACATATCGTTATGGTCAGTGTGGTTTGAATTCAACTTAATAATTAATACATTGTATTAGTTTAAAATCTTTGCTACCTAAACGATACTTATTTATCATCGCGAGCATGGTATAATTTATAGACGTCTGAGAAAATAAATACAAGACTATATTTTATGGTCTATAGAAAATGATTATTAACTGATTATTAACTTAGATATAGTTTATTGAACAGAAATAATTTAAAGCAACGTTTGAATCAATATTAATGCACAAACTGTAGTTAAAATATCAAAGTCACAAATCGATTATTTATTTTATTTCTGTTAAACGTGAAATATTTGCATATTGGAATGTATATTAAAATTGTTTTATAGCTGTATTACTTTATAAATGTTTCATGGCATAAACATACTGATTTAGATTATAAAATATAAATAAACAATTTACATGTATATCAATAAACATATTATTTACTCTGAATTCTAATTTAATGAAATACATAGGTTTTTGAAATCAAAATGACTTATTAAATTAAAAATCATCTAAAATATTATAATAAATACTGTAGTTATCAACATTTTTCATTAGAAATCAGTGCATCACTAATTGAAACTATGAATAGTTAACGGACAATGCATAGTTACATCTACATATAATTATGCACTGTTGTGGGACAGTTTAATAAATTGTATTTCGAACTGACGATTTAAATAATATTATAAGACTGTCAATAGTGCTTTTACGTTTATAAACAATTATTTGTGAAAAAGAAAATAACCATAACATTAGTTCGACTTTTCAACACTTATACAAAAACGAGTTTAACTAAAATCTACCACCATAAAAAGCTTACATCGTAATTAGCGTTTGCATTTTCATCGGAAATACATTTTTAATTTTCATTGCAACGCTTAGTATTTGTGTGCATTTTTTTTAATATTATTTTTAGAGTGCGGGATTTGTATAAAATATATTTTGCAGGGTGGTCTTAAATATCACTTTATCCACTATCATCAGCCGAGGACACACACGACGAGTGTATAAAAACGAGTGCCTTCAAGGTCGATCGATTGTGTCTACGTACATCCGACCAGAATCTGTTGTCGAAACACCGCGTTTAATTTGATAACGTCTGAACTCAAGAGTGCGATATTGGTATTTCGATCCCACAAGGAAGTCAGACTTATGAAATCTGATAGTTTTGTAGGTACGAACGAATACTATAATATTATGTACATTCCGCTGAAAACAATCGTCGTTGGGTTAGGTCGTGTAAGAATCGTCAAACTATAATTCCATAACTCTGCGCGCGGGATCAGACGCATTTGACCTGCGCTCCGGGATCGCCCACCGACCGTAGTCGAAATTAACGGAAATCCCTCCACAGAGGAGTGTGTAAGATGAGTCGTGTGTGCAGTAACGGTGGGCTCCTTTGTGACCGATCGATTGCATAGACGTCGTATATCCGACACCCTAATCGGCTGTCGGGACGCCGTTTAATTCGATAACGACCGCAATTGAGAAGTGGAGTGCTATAATTGCGTTGCGATTCTACGAGGACGTGGAACGTTCGGAATTCGATAGATTTTGTGGGTGCTGTCAATAAAGCGAAACAAACACCATGCGAATTACCCTGCACGCGGTCGCGGTTGGGTTAGGTTATGTCACACGCGTCAAATTTTGATTTCATATAGCTCGTCGAGGGGTCGGGCGCTTTTGGCCGACAATCTGGGGGTCACCCACCGACCCACGGTTCGCACCCGCAGTATGGAGATGCGTCTCCGATTTCGTGACAATCTCCGCTCGCCGGCGTTTCAGTTATATCCGTAGTGGTTACCGGTGTCGACTATAATTATTGTTTGGAAGAGTCGCTTGACTCGCGGTACATAATGGAAACTTCGCACCGGACGAATAAATCGTCGTTGTATCCTGTACATAATAAATAATATGATAATATTATATGCCTCGTGACATGGGCGGCCAAACTATGTTATATCGATAAGTTGATATTGTTACGTTACATCGATAAGATCCATTTGAATGATTGCGCACGGGGCTGGCGAAATGGAATGGTCGGGATACATATAAATAGGCACATTAACATATTTTGTGCTCCAAATTATTTCGCAGCTTGGTGTGGATTGCTGTGCATATTTAATTGGTATAAGATGCAGCTTTCAGATAAGTCCTGATTCATTTTTCTTTTTATCGCGCCCGCGGTTGGCGAATTTCTGTCCGATCGTTCTTTGATTAGAAATGTATTTTATTCGCACAGGTCTGGAGCTAGCTTCATCAATGAACTGTACATCAACGCATTATGGGAAATATACATTTCGCAATAATATACAACAATTATCAGACCCGGGGAAGTCTGGACGGATTGTTTTTAACGAAACCGTGTGCGGACCTCGAGCGAGAGTAATTGTTAGTGTTAAGCAGTAACTTGTCGGCAAGATTAAATCAAAGTGATGTTTATTATTCAAATTTATAATCCGTATAAATGTGTGATCAGTAAATGTGATGACATATATTAAATAACCAACAAATGACGTGTATGCACTCGTGTTAATGGGAAACCACTCAGCAACACCACCCGACTAGGGACTTATTATTTATTATTCGAGTAGATTTCGACGTAGTGTTAAGTTGAAGTCGAAGTGTGACGCATTGCAAATAATTTGCCATAAATCTGGGGAATAGTTGCTCGCTGCCAATCGAAGCCATTAAATGATTGTGTGAGTGAGTGTAGTTCTGCTTTCGTTTTAGTGATTGTTTTAATTTGCGAAAATTCGACATAATCTAGTCATGCCAGTATTATAATAATTATACACGAGACTTACAATATTATAAGGATAAAAATTATTGTCGGCAAGTGCAACAACGTTGCCACGTTTTTTAAATAAAAACGTATACGGTTATTATCTTTTGAAACTGTCTACTGGAAATCTACTTTTGAATCCATCGACCGTGTTTGGTCACCCCTGTTTTACAATAACTCTCGACGTCAATGGTAACACGTACGCCAACATAATATAATGTTGGATATTATTATTATGAAAAAAAAAAAAAATGTTCACGCTCATAAATAATATACACTCGTGGGCATTCGTTTATAGTCCAAAGTTTTTACACTGGTGTCCCGCATACGTTCACGGCCCCGAACTTCGCCTACTCAACGTTAAATTATTATTTTCGAAAACATTTCTGATTTTACTTTCCAGCACATTATTCGGTTGTCGGTGCTCAATACATTATAATTAACATTGTTTTAATGTTATGATAACGAATATTGAATGCCCGGGACGGAGGACGAACTAATTTTCATCCATGATCGAATAATTGTTTGAAAATAATAGTAATAATAATAATTTACCATCAGTGTTTGGTGTTCTAGGATAAATATGTATTAGATAACTATTATTATCATCATCGAATTATGATATCATGGAAATATGATTACTACACCACATCCTGTTTGTTCGGCGAAAACATAATAATACGGTATAATAACACAATATAATAATGATTATATATGTACACACAATTCATCTCTTGTACGTAACATAATACTCTCCATTATAATAAATTATAATTTTAATTCCGACTCTGAGGTCGCCGCCGCGGCATTCCGCTGTAAATAATTAGCGAACATTTTATTTTTCTCGAAACCGTTAAACTTTGAATAATAAAAACAAATAGAATAAGTATAAACTGCGGTCCGCGGTCTCCGTAAACTTTAACGAACCTCGTTTGTAATAATATAAACTATATTATTATTATAATAATATGCACAGGGCATGCGTCTATTTTAATAATTATTATGATTATATATAATATAAAATGTTTCATTGCTAGTAGTGCTATAAAACTCAAACCGAACAAAACAAAAAAAAAAAAAAAAAAATGAAAAAAAAAAGTAATATCAACTGCAGCTCGTTAATTTTATGAGTCGTTTCGGTATTAGATATTGTTTTAACAATGGCTACGTCGTAAGAGGTGGACGCGTTTGAACACCTCCGATATTGCGTTGTACCGTCTTAATGGAACTTAGTGGCCCGGAAAAAATGTCATGTCTGTGCCAATATTTGATATCTCACTGTTTTTATTATTCTTATTATTTTTTACGTCTTCGTTTTGCAACCGTCAATCGTTATACGCATACGTAACTAAATGATCGACTCCAAACGCTAGAAACACTATCGTTATCACCTACTCTGTTGCCGCGTTCGCGTGCGAAAAAACCAGATGGACGCAACATTTAGGGTTTTCGATGGTCGCAAATAAATTTTATGATGTGATCAGTTGTTATTACAGCCCTGTGTCGCCGCGGCACTCCAAAACGAACGCAGAAAACAGTCGTCGGGTCATGCGTGTCATCGTGATTTAATGTTTTATGACAATATTATTTTATTGTTCCGTAGAAAACCAGAAATCGTCGCGTTGACCGATTTACTGCTCAACTGCAACTGCAATATTTGTGCCGTCGTGCAGGTAGCGGTCCGCGTGATGCACTCGATGTGTGCAGCTGGGAATGTATATACTGTTTGTGCTGGTTCGACAGACTCTATGTCGGTGGAAAATAATATCGTTTTGTTCGCATATCACTGCAGTATAGTAGTTGTAACGCGATGTATGAACTGCTCGCTATAACCTCATGCCCGTGGCAGGTCCAGAGGGGTGTCCGTCCACTGCAAAAAAAGTAAACGTGTCATTATACAAGTACCGAGCACACGTAGACACGGACGTGAAACAAATCGATTCGTGGCTGACGTCTTATATTTAACGTATTACGCCGTGTATCGCCCTCGCCGCCGTATATTATGCGATTCTGTGCCCCAATCATGCACGGACCATAAGACTTCGTTAACAATTCAAATGTTTAACGGATATTCGCTAATTAACGTCTTGTGCATTTACATAATTTATAGGACTATTACGAAAACCGGCTCTCATAAGACAATAGTAATAATAACACGGCGCAGGTAAAGCGGCGAAAAGTTTAAAGCGTCTCGAAGATTTATGTTTTACAATTGGATTACAACAAACCGACTAAAAATTTTAGTTCGATACCCAATTTCGTCAAAATTTGAACTTCGATACGAGAAGACAAAAAGTGATGACTGATACCCAGTACTAAATTCAAACTTTTTTTTTTTTGAACACACAATTGCGAAACGTTACGAAATATTTATCGTCTCTTTCAGACTCTAGGAAAAGGCATCGGCGACGGGGACGAACGAAATATACGAAAGAGGCGCGTAAGTCACACGAATTGCCATCGGTCCAATATTGTTTTAAAGTACAGCACATATTTGAACAGCAGATTAACGCTTTTCTTGTACACACATACACACACGCGCTCGACGCCCACGGTTCACCGCCAACGTGACGATATTGCCATAATATATGTATGTATATAAAACACTCACAGTGTATATATATATATATAATATAAACATATACGTTTTTAACATTTATAATACGCTTCTAAGTGGTTCCCGAACCGGAGCTTCACCTCGTTATTTTAACGTCCATAATATCGTTTGGTTACGGTACGTTTGCGAGCACACGATATGGCGGAATATAATATGTAATAACAACATGAGCCGACGACGGAATAATACAATTATTATGTAACGGATACCAGCAATTTTTTTTTTATTTTCGTTTTCGGCAACAACCGTCATCGATAGCTACAAATATAATATAAAAAAAAATACATAATAAACGGCAGCGGCGGCGGCCTTTATAACATGTCCTATTATTATTATCAGACTCAGTTGATCGGATATAGTCGGCTGTTTCTGTAGGTACGTCGGTAGCAGTGTAGTTGTGTCAGGTTACTCCGTGGACTATTCCAACGCATTACGACCGAGAGACATTACATAATAACAATAACAACAACAACAACAACAACACCATACGACGATACAATGTATTCACTTATTATAATACTAATACGTATACGGAACGGTGTAAGTTATTTCTGTGGAATACGATAGGTATTATAATGCGACAATGTGCAATCGTGTATATATTTATGTGGGGCATATTTCCTGGAAAATATAAGAGAATGGCAAGTACATTCCATTTACCCCCCCCCCCCCTCCACCCTTCCCTCATTTTTTAGGACTATAGAGTCTAGATTCTAGAACCACATCGATTTCACTCTAAATATCAAATCATATTATATTCATTTTTTTTAAATATCAAAGTTGTTTATCTTTTTTTTATTGAGAATTGAAATATATAACAATATTTGATTTATATTCTTGTGAAATATTATACTCCTTAACTTAACATTTTATAGGTAATTAAAAAAATAACGAGAATTTCTATGTTATTATGATATAGTACCTTAAATATAACAATATTACATTTTAATTTGAAGTTATTAAAGTTCTAAATTATTATAGAAGTAATTTTTTACTGTATTCTATCACAGAGATGTTAAATTTTAATTAATTTCACATCTGACGTTTACGGTTTACCTATCAAATTATATATTATGTAACAATAGTCTCGGCCAGAACATGATAGATTGGCAAATTCAAACCGGTAAGCTGGTGAAAATGTATTTATTTTTTTTGATAAAGGAGAAAAATGGATAGTGGAGTTCTGGGGTCGTTTCGCATAAACATTGTAGGGAAATGGTTACGCCCTATTATTTCATAAGATCATTATGGGCCGTCCAAATTGGGTTAATTATCGGGTTTCTTCCGATATGGCGGTTTGAGGTGATCGCGTTAGGTCTAACCAGTTATTGTTTTTAACGATCCGACCTTCTCTATGCACACAACTAGTCCGTGGACGTGGTGGATTTCAGGAAGGGAAAATGTGGACAAAAAAGATCTTCATCGAGTGTACACCCCATCATCACTCAGAGTTTCATCGATCTTTTGATGGGTCGATTTACTACAACTGTATAGTGCATTGTAAATATTGTGCAAACGTTTGGTGAGTAACTCGTTAGTTAGTAAGGCCAAATGTCTCCCGCCCACCCATCGTGTGTCACAGTCATCCTGTGAGGTGAAAACTGAATCGAAATTTGTATGGTTCGTCTGCGGTAAAATTATTATCATCGCATATTTCACTCTGCAGGCGAATCCAGTGGAAACATTTATGCGTGCACGCAGTGCGACCCTCCAAGGATAATAAAATATAGAAATATTGCTATCAAGTTAGATTTATCGTCGGCCGTTATTAAAAACCATAATTTAGGCGAAGCGCTGACGAACCCGAGCCGCGGTGGACCGAAAGTAAGAGAAAGGTTATACCTAGCAAACAAATTACAAGTCCACCGCCCGCGCGACCATAATATACGGCGCAAAGAACCTTTGGAAATGCAAAAATATGCTAAACAAAATGTCGCTCTCGGCTTTGTGGCCTGCCAAAATTTATTTCGTACCTCATAATAACTTATATTATTATATTGTGTACACAGCCGGGAGACCACTCGAAACGGATATATGCTAATGTCCGGACTTGTTGTGTTGTATTGCGTATCGTCGTGACGTTTAATTTTCGTAAACAATATAGTATTATGTTGTTATAATAATGTGCACTCGGTCGTGAGAAAACGAATAAGAGTAATTTAATAACTTTTTACGGTCAATGTGTTGCAGTCTAGATAAATAATAACACTGTTTTATGTTATGTGGTAACCGCTCACAGGTTCGACTATAACAGTATAATCGTGTGAGAAAAAACTTGAAATTAATCATTTTACTCGTTGTAAAATGTTTGAGACCAGGCATAACAGTTTCAAACGAAA
The DNA here is from genome assembly GCF_001856785.1 of Myzus persicae. Lineage (NCBI taxonomy): Eukaryota > Metazoa > Arthropoda > Insecta > Hemiptera > Aphididae > Myzus > Myzus persicae. The sequence goes on from NW_019101298.1 coordinate 345,940, forward strand.
AACTGTTCACAAAAGTCAAACATTTTTAGAAGAAAAAAAATCTAATTAATATTTAAAAGAATCAATAATAGTTACCGATAATTAATATACGATACTTCAATTGAAAATAAAATTTAAAAAGAACATACATAATTTTTAATAATAATATAATTTTTTTCTAGGCGATTCTTAGGCGATTATTGTTTAAAACAGAAGTTCTAAAGTAGTAAATATTATTTAGGTGAAATCTTTAATCCATGTTCGAGGTCTACACAAAACTTTTTGAACACACCCTCTGCTACATAAATAATTATAATAGACGAAACTGTCGAAAAACAAAAGACACAGCGTTCTACAACCAATAATTACATTCCTTAGGTCGTCTTGCTTTACTTGGAATCAAATACCATCGACCATGAAACTCACATTTTCCTATAATAAATTAATGCACATCAATAAAAATACAGTGAAGGTTACGGTAGATAATAATATGAACTTTTAGCTCTACGAAAACAAATTAACCTTGACCGACGGAATTATTGTTTGTTATAACTCCATGAAAAATGTATAGGTCAGTGATATCGTTGTCCATAAAAAATATATATACGACGCCTTCATAAACCGTGTATTTTATTGTTTTATTTAGACGTAGCTGAAAATAAAATATTATATAATGATGCATTTGAGTCATGTAGATCAATTGTTATAATATGTATTAAATATATTTATAGTCCGATACTATAATTTATTATTTTTTTTTCGTTATTAAACATTAACATTTTTCCTAAACTGCGGTCGCCAAAACTTAGTGATGGCTATGTTACATTTTTTATCGTTATGAATATTCATTATTGAATTAAAACGTACAATATATAATAATGTATACGAATAATATAAACAAAATATCAATATAAAACTCACTTTAATCTGATTATAGACCAAAAATTATAAAATAAATCACAAAAGTGTGCCCGTTAAAAATACTTTTTATGCTTTTGAAATAAAAAAAATTGTTCATTTTTATTTAGTTAATACAATGCGGCTTACAATATATTTATTTTCCATTTATGTTTTTTATTTTATTATTTTACATCATCAAACGGTTTTCCGGAAAACCTATCATAAAAACTAACCTCGAGCAACCTATTTCAGTATGTTATATTCTTATCGATTGGAAAGTAAATATGATAATAATTGGTAGAAAAATATATTATTATAACAATGTGAAATGCAAATAATATCACATTATGTAGTGTACTTTAAATCGTACTATTATTTACAAAATAAAAATGGCAACCTCGATTTCATATAGGTATTGTGTACTACACACTCAAATCATTATTTTTATTATTTTGCTAACAATGTATTGGCGTGTAAAACATTAATTTTGATTGGGATACCTATATGTAAACTGAATAAATTTAAATAAACATTTTTCAGATTGTTATTATATGCGCATACAAAAAATAAAAGTACACAACCTTTGTGACATTTGTATTGAGGTGTAGAGCATTGATATAATACGTACCTATCTAAATTATGATACATCACTTGAATGTACATAAACTGTATGGAGGTCCGAAACAAACATTTATCATTATTTTTCCAATCCACGTGTCTGTACTTAAATAAAATTATCATAAATGGGTGAAAATAATTTACATTGTGTTTTAAAATATCAATTCTGTTATGTATGTGTTTTTTTTTTTTTTTTGCTATTTGGTTACGGCTTCAACATCCGATGTCATTAGCCCGGGTTATTTTAGTGGGTTTATTACTGCGGGTGAGCGTACGGTTGGTCAGAACACGTCAGTGACTGAGGCCAAACACCGAGCCACACCAGGCCACATACGTTATAATATTATGTCGCGGGAATCGTGCAAGTTATTTTCTTTATATTTTTTCATTGCCTATACTGTTATGTTGTGATACCAATCATTGATCATTCGCTGTACGGATTTTCGCAATTTATGCATTTCGAATGTAAATAATTGTACAATATATTTTATTTGAGATATTCATTTGCTTTTTTTTTTTTTGACAAATTTTCACCAATTTAATTTAAATTAACATTTTTATACAAATATTTTAAAAAATGAATATCGTATTTAATATATTGTATACAATATACATTATACATATTATGTAGCACTTAATAATGATTTCATTGCTTTTTATTTAATTAAAGCAGAATTTACTACGGTTATTTTTCCAAACGTACTTAATAAAAAATATTTTATGAGAATGGGGCTTGTATCTATGTATACTAGTTGTAATTAATTTTGTTAGAGTCCCGAGTTAATATCATATTATAACAATATATTTATAAGTGCGCTATAGTGCATGAATATTGATTGGGTGTAATAAGAAGTAATATAATACAAAAATCAATCACCGATGAAACATTTAAATTTGATAAACAAATTTAAACCACTACATAATTATTATGAAAAAAATATTTTTCAGTAAACTGCACAATATTTAAATTTATTTCCACATGATCAATTTGTTATATTTTTTTCCCTTCAAACGCATTTATCCGATATCATATTATACCTTACAGCTGGTAATGCTCAATCAATTTTGTCGACGTATTTTGTTCTCTGTACAGGAGTTTAATACCCTCAGTTTCACTCCATTAAGTCACACGTCACATGTTCATGGATCTGAACAATATGCGAACCATGTTGTGTAATTCAATAAATAATAAAATAAAATTAATCGAAATTTTTTCGAGCAAAAAAAAAAATTATGTATTTTTTGTTAAAAGTATTATTTCGTATTATTGTATTTGAATAATTAATTACGAAAGTTGACAGTCGCGTTTTAAAATTAAAATTAAAAATATTTTTTCTGGAAATGTTCTGTGGCATCATAATATACCTGTTTCTATACAGAACGATCCATTTAAATACATCCACTCGTTATTTAAAAATGTGCATACTTTTTTGAACACTAATTTACAATTTTAATTTCATATTCTGACACAATATATATTTTTAGATTATTGCAATGCATATAATCAAATTTAATACGAGAAATTTAGTTAGTAATATAAGTTTTAACCTTATAAAGTTTACGTGAGTGGAATATGTGGCGAAATGTAAATAACTATCTACTCTTTCGATTCTTATGCATGAAAGTAAAAATATTCCTATTCAGAATAATATATGAAACTAAAAATGTTCAAAAAAGTAAATAATTAAGGTTGTTTTAACAACTTCGAATCGCAGCTATGTAAAATCATTTAAAAACAAAAAAAAAATATTGGAAAAATAGTTATAACTTTTGAAAATAATGATTGAACACACTTAAATGGGTCACCTTGTATTGGTAAATACTAAGTATTATACACACGACGCATACTATTCTTACGTCGATGATTTTCGACGCAGTAGTTACATATTATTATACTGAGTAAACGAACACACAAAAAATAGAATATATCAAGTGAATTGGTTTTTACATACAACATAAGTAAATTGTGCATAGTTAGAAATAGACAACAATGAATCGCGCGGTATGTACGAATTGTTGTGAAAATATCAATTCACGACAGAGATTTGATTTACACAGAACCTCAACTCGAATTCACATTGCCAGCCGTAACCATAAAAAGTAAATTTGTCATAACTACAAAAATATTGATTTATTGTTGAAACCCTTTTTAAGTACCCACCCAAATCCATTCAGACCGAATACGGTTTACTTACTATATGTGAATAATATTAAAACATACATAAACCTTAGGTTTGTTTAAGCCGTCAATAAACTTTAATCACAATCCTATAATATATTGCCGCGGAAAAAAATCAAAAACTTAAAAATCAAGATTGTTCCTGAAAAACACGATGCGCTGTAATGTAGCGTAACTGCTTAAATCTATATCCAAACATAGTGAAAAGTACAAATATTTACTCGGATCGCAGTTCTGTGTCGAACGAATCAACCCCGTCGCATGAACGATGTTTGAAAATATATAGTCAGACCCAGCGGCGTTGTATGCTCAACCATATAACATTATATATATAATAATAACTAATAACACTGTTTGCTTATCTGACTGGACGGCAATCCAGCGTGGTGACAAGGGTCTGCCAAAATATAATAATATTATATAATATGATAATTATAATAATAATCACGTGGATGATGTGTTTTACTCATACTATATACACTATTATCACATTATTATGTAAGCTTACCCATCTATATGTGTGAACATTTGCCACGTGGCACGTTCGCTTGTTGATGTTCACGTCGTTTCCAATCAATTTTCACCGTTAATTGAACCGTCTTCTGCGCAAAATTTTAACGCTGTCGTTTAATTAACGGGTAGGTGAGCAAACATCTACGTAATATTCAGATCGTAAACGAAAAACGTGAAAATAGGTCAATCGGATTGGTCGGGTTATGTCTATAAATCATTACGCTCCTCGAAATTGGTTTGATGAGGTTCATAATGCAAACGAAACCGAGAATTTATGTTGACCTATAGTTTGGAGTAAACGGCTTTTTTTTTTATTCTTAATTCACGACCGAGTTAAAAGGCTTTTTCAATCCGAAGACCGGCAATTGTGCAGCGTTTTATTATCCTTCTCCGTTACGACACAATTCAAGTTCCTACAAACGAAAGCCCCTCAAAAACCGTCTACTATTGTTGAAAAATCGTATTTAAAATACAATTATTATTTATGTTTATAATATTATGCTACTATTGTTTGTATCGTTGATTACGTAATGTGCCATTTTATTTCTGTTTTATTTTTTTTAACTCAAAATGTTATGTAATATGCAAGCGAAAAAAAACACGAAGCGTAGTAGGTATAATATATTTTTTAAACTTTTTTTCCAGTTAAACGATACACGAAGATAACATTAGACGGATAGCTCATATATTATACACCTTAAATAACACGAATAAATGCACTTAAACAGAGTGCACACTTTTATATCTTTATAAGTTGTGTACACAATTCAGAATTATGGTAATATATATATGTATATACTCATCCCCCTTATAGAATCCAAATCCAAATAACGAAATTTCTGAAACAAAACGTTAAAGATGAAAAAAAATTCCCTTATATTGTATATATGTACCATATATACGTATATGAAGTCGTTGAATAATATTTGTTCAACATATTTTATACAGAAAATAAAATGTCTGTATAAACATATTTTACGCATGTGTAAAAAAAAAAATGATATATGTATTATATAAACTATACATGAATCGACTTCACGGGTCAAAAGAATAGTAATTTCTACAAAAACATATTCACATTCTAGACTGTTTACTGTTTACATTTGAGCTCGCCGTTCAATCTTCGCTGAAAAAATCATGATAGTATCATTAACTTTCGTAGGTATTCAAAAAATTACATATCCTGCGTTGTTATTTTAATTTGTTTCTGTAAAACGCAATTATTTCAACAATCGTTGAACGCATAAATGCACTTACCTTTTGTTATTGATTGCGTGCAGTGAATATATTGTATCCTACTCTCAAACGTGGAGATTTATTATGCACATCTGAAAAGAGTAGTAGTGTTACATATGTATTTAGTCTGTTAATTAAGTATTTCAGTCATTTACAGAATAATATTGTAGTTCCAAGTATTAAAACAATGTACCAACTAAAAAAAAAAAAATTTTTACGAAGTTGCTCGTCTGTATTTTAATATTTCCATCATCTGTTTCAAACTAATTAAGTATACCTACTATTTGTTTGAGGATTTTACACACAGTTAGAAAGATAGAAATATTTTATCTCAACACGATTGTATAAAACGCAACTATTCATTCGGTTGGTCACTGAAGGGAAGATAACCTAAAATTCTATAAATCATGAATTTTCTTAAAATTATATTGTATTGTGCGTTGTGGGCTATTTAACGGAATACTAGTAGTGTCATATAATAGGTGTTTCAGAAATATTTAAACCGTTTTCTAATAAAATAAGCTAACTATGTTACTATGGAAAGTTAGAAGTTATTAAGTATCAACAAAAAATATTGAACATGATGATGATAATATTACAAGACGGATGGTAATATTGGTATATTATTACATTGTATTTTCGTACGTCAATGTCTTTATGTACCTGCTTTGCCTATACAAGACGCCGTGTTACAAGTAATGTGATAAAAATAAACATACGCGACGGGCAGTGAGGTAGTATTTGGTTATCAGTATTGATTTTAAAACACTCTTAATTAATATCATTATAAAAAAAAATTATCTCGGACATCCATGCACGGCGATCACTTGTCAGACGAATTTATTGTGCAATATGTCAATATGTATTCTTGCCTATATTAGTATTACCTTAACGTCATGACTTTCCAACGTGTCATCTCGGTATTTGTAATTAGCAGATTAAAAATTAGTAAGGGCGCTTGTAAAAAGAATCTAACACTGATTTCAGAAACTAATAATGGAATTATTGTGGCCATGTTTTCTCGAGTAATTAAAAATAATTAACGTTGATAAAGCGCAAGACGAAATCAAAGAAAAATCGTGATTGAGAAGATTAGTTGAACGGAAACGATCAATAAATTACACAACGCACATCATAAAATACTATATTGTAAAACAACTACTTCCGGAACACGACCGGAAATCTTTATGTCTTTAATGATCAAAAAATAACAATTCGTAACGGTGTTAAAATAAACATTTACCAAGTAAAAGCGACGTTAGTGGGATCTTAAATATATTATTATGTTCTTGGCGGTAGTGCAAAAATAAAATGAGATTACGGCTTATCCTATCGATTCTGTTCATTAAATATTTTCATCTATAATTTATTTTTCTTGTTTTGTTTTCCCTCTTACGATATCTTACTCCAGCTCCGATTATACGCGAGTGTTGCCAAGTGTTTCGGCGCCAACAAAACCACTCAATATGTTCTTAAAACGGTTTCCTATAATAATTTGTCAAACACCTACTACAATATTTCCGAAAAAAAAACTATTTTACAGTTTTCATAGTTTAAAAAAATTGAAGCAATAAATGTATTGATTTAAAGAATATAACTTCTGCTAGAATCTTAATTATTTAGTTATTTCCAAAAATGAATATTTAATCGGTTATCAAGAATGATTTTACTTTCAAACCTTTTTACCTCCGCAAAGGAGTGGAATGACTTTTTGTCAAATAGATATACAATCTAATATCACAATAGTCCTGAAAAAAATCAAAACTTGACATTTACTGTGAACAATAAAAATACATTATTAAAGTCGAAAAATTGAATTGGGCAAAGATAAATATTTTTACGATCAGCAGTGGACATCCATTCGGAACAAATTATTTGGATACTAAAGATTGAGCCCAGGACACGCTTTAACGGCAATCGTTAGGGACGAAGAAAAACAAATAACAATTTTTAGCTCACCCATTATAAATCTACAGAAGTAAATACTACGAAATGTTGAAATCATTGTTTTCGTGGATTTGTTTTTGCAGTATTCGCGCATTGTAGTCTGCGACAAAGTACACAATGCTCAAATCCATATTTTCCGTAACTCCAAAAATGACGATAAAATTAGGTACATTTGTACGACGAAAATTGTTCGTACTGCATTAGCTGATAAAGTCACAATGCCGAATAACGACCACTCTAAATACAATATTAAACAGTTCTGCGTGGCAATAATGTCATGACCGAGCTCTTATTAAAACCATAATAACATCACGTCATCATAAAACGTAATTTACACAATGATTTTATTTAATACTGTGGTCGACACAATTTCGAATAAATTCTGATGTCGAGCACATAGGCTAATATGAAGGTCGAAGAAACTCTGTGGGCGCAAAAAAAAATTGGGTTCGATGAGAGCAGAAGACGGCCAACACAGTAAAAGTATTGTCTGACGACAATCGCTCGGCCGAATAATCGAATCGATGTCGAAATCGAATTTTGCGACGACAAACGTATGTAGGAGACACTTGTCCGCGTGTCGAATGTTTAAACGACAAGCTGTCGTGTGTTTACGTGTGTTTTTTACCCGGAATGAAGCCTGTTTCGCGATCCTAAATTGTACATACTTTTATTTACGGCCACGGCGGTATGCGGTATGTATAATAAATATTATGTTACGATGGCGGCGACAACGACGCGTATGTGTTATATTATTATAGCAGTCGGCGAATCGAGCGGTGACGAAGACGACGATGGAAAAAAAAAACACAAAAAAACGAAATGAAAAAAAGCGTCATTAAAAACACGCGTCGTTCGCCGGTAGAATAAAAGAGGGTAAATATTATTTATTTTATTTCCCCGTCGTTTTTATTTTACTTTACTTTTTATCATTATTATTCGTTCGCCCCGAGGAGAAACGGTGTCGAGGTCGCGTCTGTAAATTATTTATGCCGCGTACGTATTACACACACGCACACACACACACACACGCACGCACGCACACACACACACACACACACACACACACACACACACACAC